>NC_057813.1:293396868-293430259 GCF_018294505.1 Triticum aestivum
GTCCATAGTTGGATTATTTCCAACATGAAACATTTTAGTTTGGAGATATTTGAGCATTTAAATATTTTATATTATTTTAAATGCCCAAATTCAAATAGTTATGATTTAATTCAAAAACCCTAGGATGGCCTAGAAAAATGTGCACCACTTTTATCAGAGGTTCTGAACCAAGGCTAAAATGATGGACATTTTAGAAGGGCATTTCAGGTTCATTGAAAAATTATTTTAGTAACCCTAGTTGGTTTCAGAGGGGACTGGGGGTTCTGTCATCCCCATTTCAAGTTTCTGATGAAAGAGTAAACATGATGCAACACTCTAATGCATGACTAGCTAGGGTGTGACAACTCACCCCCACTCAAAAGAATCTCGTCCCGAGATTTGGGTTCCTCCGAGAAGAAGGCGGGATATTCGAGTCGAAGACGATCCTCCCTTTCCCAAGTTGCTTCATCTTCAGAGTGATGCGACCATTGAACCTTGAGAAACTTGATATTATGACGTCGCGTGGGACGTTCGGTTTGATCGAGGATGCGAATGGGGTACTCTCGATATGTAAGATTATCTTGGAGATCAAGCGTTTCGTGGTCCACTTCACGGATAGGATCCAAGAAGCAACGTCTGAGTTGAGAAACGTGGAAGACATCGTGAACTCTGGAGAGGTGCGGAGGTAGTTCCAATTGGTAGGCAACTTCTCCTCGTTTGGCAAGAATGCGAAAAGGTCCAATGTAACGAGGAGCCAATTTGCCTTTGATACCGAAACGATGGGTTCCCTTCAGAGGGGTGACCCGAAGGTAAGCCTTCTCGTCAACCTCGAAAGTCATAGCCTTATGTTTTCGGTCATATTGACTCTTTTGACGGGATTGGGCTGTTTTCAACTTTTCACGAACGATACGAACTTGTTCTTCTGCTTCCTGAATCATATCCGGGCCAAAGAATTGTCTTTCCCCGGTCTCTGACCAGTTAAGGGGTGTTCGACATCGTCGTCCATAGAGAACTTCAAAAGGGGCTTTACCCAAGCTAGATTGATAGCTGTTGTTGTAAGCGAATTCGGCAAATGGAAGGCACTTCTCCCAGTCCATTCCGAAAGAGATAACGGAGGCTCGAAGCATGTCTTCTAGAATTTGGTTGACGCGTTCCACTTGACCACTTGACTGAGGGTGGAAAGCGGTGCTAAAATCGAGAGGTGAAAAGACTTCCTCGATCCGAATTGATTTCCAAAGGAACACCATGGAGAGACACTATCCGGGAGATGTATAAATCTGCCAGTTGGCTAGCGGTTATACTCTCACGAACAGGTAGGAAATGAGCTACTTTGGAAAGACGATCGACCACGACGAAAATAGCATTATTCCCTCTCTTGGTCCTGGGAAAACCGGTAATGAAATCCATACTAATTTTATCCCATTTCCATTCAGGAATAGCTAAGGGTTGAAGGGTGCCAGCAGGTCGTTGATGCTCTGCTTTTACACGACGACAGACGTCGCAATTTGCAATATACTGAGCAATTTCTCTCTTCATCCTAGTCCACCAGAACCTCTGGCGTAGGTCCTGATACATCTTAGTACTACCGGGATGAATAGTGAGAGGAGATTCATGGGCCTCCTTAAGGATCAACTGCCGCAGATGCTGGTTCTTGGGAACCACTAGACGATTCTCAAAGTACACAACACCATGATCATTTGTGGAGAAACAACTAGCACCTCCGCTAGCAATGTTCTCTTTGATTTTAGATATTCCCTTATCTCGCTTTTGGGCAGCGATGATTTGATCCGTAAGAGTAGGTTTTACCACCAAGGTGGAGAGAAAACCTTGAGGAACAATGTGAAGGTTAAGCTTTCGAAATTCCTCATGGAGAAACGGTTGACTTTGTTGTAACATCAGGTTGTTACAATAAGATTTACGACTTAGCGCATCAGCCATGACGTTGGCTTTCCCTGGGGTATAGGTTATTCCTAAGTCGAAGTCTGTGATCAATTCAACCCAACGTCTCTGTCTGAGATTCAAATCCGGCTGGGTGAAAATGTACTTCAGACTTTGGTGATCAGTGAATATTTCGCAACGATTACCGAGGAGGTAATGTCGCCAGGTCTTAAGTGCATAGACTACGGCTGCAAGTTCTAGATCATGAGTAGGATAATTCTCCTCATGTGGGTGCAATTGCCGTGAAGCGTAAGCAATTACGTGTCGATCTTGCATAAGAATGCAACCTAGTCCTTGTCGCGAGGCGTCGCAGTAGATAACGAAGTCCTTGGAGAAGTCTGGCGGTACCAGTACGGGAGCAGAGGTCAGGCGTCTTTTCAGTTCCTGAAAACTATGCTCACATTGTGGAGTCCATTCGAACTTCTTATCTTTCTTGAGGAGTTCGGTTAGAGGTTTAGCAACTTTGGAGAAGTTCTCGACAAAGCGACGGCAATAGCTCGCTAAGCCTAGAAAACTCCGAACTTGCTTGACCGATTCGGGTGGAGTCCAATCAAGGACGGCTTGAACTCGCTCAGGGTTAACCGCAATACCTTTACCAGATATTACATGACCCAGATAGGTCACTTCTGGCAACCAGAATTCACATTTAGAAAATTTGGCATAAAGGCGATGCTCTCGAAGTTTCTGCAACACTAGTCTTAGATGTTCGGCATGTTCTTCCTCGTTCTTGGAGTAGATGAGTATATCATCGAGATAAACTACGACGAATTTATCCAAATACTCCATGAAAATTGAGTTCATTAACCGAGAAAAGGTGGCTGGAGCGTTGGTTAAACCGAAAGACATGACGGTGTACTCGTATTGGCCGTAATGAGTAACAAAGGCCGTTTTAGGAATGTCCCCGTTTCTGATTTTGATTTGATGGTAGCCCAACCTCAAATCCATCTTAGAGAAGACTGAAGATCCAGCGAGCTGATCATACAGGTCGTTGATCCTGGGAAGTGGATATTTGTTCTTGATCGTGACCAAATTGACAGGTCGGTAATCTACAACCATCCGGTCCGTACCATCCTTTTTCTTAACGAATAGGACGGGGCAAGCCCACGGAGATGAACTAGGGCGGATGAAACCCTTTTTCAAGGATTCATCGAGTTGCTTCTTAAGCTCGGCTAGTTCTAGGGGTGCCATCTTATAAGGCCTTCTAGCAATCGGAACGGTTCCTGGAATGAGGTCTATTACGAACTCAACATCCCTGTCAGGTGGAACACCTGGCAATTCCTCTGGAAAGACATCCGGGAAGTCACGGACTACCGGAACGTCCTCAAGGTCTGGTAAAGGGCTGGCGTTAAGAGAATATAATTGTCGCTTGGCTATTCAGGTCAAGACATTGACTATCTTTCCCGAAGGATGGGTGAGTTGAACAGTCCTAGAGAAGCAATCAATTTTGGCTTGATGAGCTGACATCCAGTCCATACCCAAAAT
The DNA here is from genome assembly GCF_018294505.1 of Triticum aestivum. NCBI lineage: Eukaryota > Viridiplantae > Streptophyta > Magnoliopsida > Poales > Poaceae > Triticum > Triticum aestivum. The sequence goes on from NC_057813.1 coordinate 293,400,268, forward strand.
GATATTAATATCTGAAGATTTAAGGGCTATCAAAGATGCGAGAAAAACAAGTCTGTCGACTTGGATTTCATTTCCATGGCTTACTCTAGAAGTTTGCCATTTGGATCCCGGAGTTTGAATTACCATAGAGGATGGCAAGTCACAGAATGCAACGTTATGCAAACGAGCATAATTTTCAGATATAAAAGAATGAGAGGCTCCGGTATCGAAAAGAACAGATGCCGGGTGGCAATTAACAAGAAGCGTACCGAGAACGACGTTGGGATCTTCTTGAGCTTCTTCGGCAGAGACACAGTTGACATGGCCACGTGAAGCGGTGACCGGTTTAGCATGGAATACTTTCCTTGTCGGCTTGCCACGGCCAACAGCTTTAGCAGATTGATTGGGGTTGGTCTGGGGACACTCACGCATATAATGACCAGATTCCCCACACTTGAAACAAGTCACGGAACTGGTACGTGGAGGAGCATTATTGGTTGGACCCCCATAGGGCTTAGCTGGAGCAGACTGTTGAGCGGGGCGAGGCGCCTGGAAAGATGGCCTCGGTGTGAACCTGGGTGGCAAGGCGGTGTTGGGTACCCACACGCGGCGCTTCTGAGGACCAGCACCGGATGAGGAACCCATGTCACGTCCATGCTTGCGTGTTGCGTCATAGTCTGTCTGACCAGTTTCAGCACTGATGGCTTTGTTGACAAGTTTCGGAAAAGATGTGCAGTCATGCAGACGGAGGTCGCGGCGAAGCTCAGGACTAAGGCCCTTGCGGAACCTTGCTTGCTTCTTGGCGTCAGTAGACACTTCCTCAGTTGCATATCGGGCGAGCTTACCAAACTCTCTGCTATAGGCATCCACAGAAAGTCGGCCTTGGGTGAAATTGCAAAATTCTTCACGCTTACGGTCCATGAGACCCTCCGGAATGTGATGTTCACGGAAAGCCTCGCTGAACTCAGCCCAAGTAGTGACCTGGCCCGCTGGGCGCATAGCTCCATAATTCTCCCACCAAAGACTGGCGGGGCCTTCAAGATGATATGCGGCAAAGGTGACCTTGTCAGCCTCCGCTACCAGCGCGGAACGCAGCTTGTGAGAAATACTGCGAAGCCAGTCATCAGCGTCGAGAGGCTCGACGGAGTGGTGGAACGTGGGTGGATGCAATTTGATAAAATCGCTGAGTGACACCACGTTAGCCCTCTGATGGTGTGCTGTATTCTGTTCAATACGCTCCAACAAACGGTTTGTCTCCCGCTTGTTTCTCTCAGCTTCCATCATCACCTCGGCTAGTGAAGGAGGATGAGGCAGATTTTCATTCCTGGCTTCACTGCCTTCGGCCTGCTCTTGGGAAGCAGGATTAGCGCGTGTGTTGACCATCCTAGGTAAACAAGACAATGATTTAGTCAGAATGTTGAGATTCCGACATGGGATACATAATGTAAGAAATAACTCGGAATGCAAGATGATCATCCGTATGAGATGGTAGATACAGAAACTGCTTCTTTATTCCATCGTCATACACACCATACAAGGTTTAGTACAAGCCAAGCAAAGTACTAATACGGTGAAAAGAGGATTACATCTCATCGGAGGCATCTCAAGCTACTATACATTATTTTTCTACATCTCCGGAAGAGTACAAACTAGTGGTACTACTACTAACTCAGACCGATCCGTAGTAGTCCTCGTAGAAGTCACCTCCATAGCCTGGAAGTTCAACATGATCATCCGGAAACAGACGGTCTCGCGGAGCTTGTGGACCATAGGGGCTAGGATGAGGCCTTGGACCAACAAACGGTGGCCTGCGGGGACCGCGAGGTGGGGTGATGCCTCCTACATCACGCCAAACCATCACGTCTGGCAGAGCAGATCTCACAGGATAGAGATCGCGCATATCTGAATATCCAGCTTGCACCGCCGGTGCGAACCGAGTCAAAGTGGCCCAGTGGTCAGCACGGGTATTGAAGAGCTCTAACCTTAAGGCCCGACTTTCACGGTCCTTATCCTCGAGCATCTCAGCAGTGGTGCGAGTCCGTGAATCCTCCTGAGTGGAGTCAGCATAGATAGCCTGGAGATACCCTTGTGCTCCCGGAAGTGATCCTGGCATATACCGGAAGTCAGAGTCCCGAAATAACCCAGATCTGACTCGCATAATGGTCATCATAGAGTAGGCGGCATCCTGCACAGCCATCTCGATAGTAACCCCGAGTCCATAGGAGCAGTGAAGAGGCTCAGTGGATCCAGGATAAGATGGAAATATCCTGACAGTGCAGAGATACTGGCTTTGATTAAAATCTCGGAATTGCTCTTCGACCGTGTACTCAGGATACCAGCGGTATCCAGCCTCAGTCATTACCCTGACCAACTTAGCAGTATGGCCGGGTACATCTAGGCATCGAGTCAGGCGAACCACTTGATTGAGGTCGCGAGTGGCCATCTGAAAGCATAATCATAATGCAAAGGCATTAGAATTTCTAGCAAAATTTCGGCAGCATAACAGCTGTAAATGCTCAAAAATGATATTGAGACATTTGACAAAGGATTTCGTACACACTCAACATCATCATATCAAGTCTTGAAACCATTCCTACAACATAATGTGGTAGAAGAACTGAGCTAGGCTGATAACCATCAAACTTATAAGGTACTACTGATTAGTAACACGTGAACCTGATAGAGAGAACAGATCCTAATTCCTTAACCCCCGGTGGAAGAATGGACTGACTCAGATCAGAAAGTCATAAGGTATAAGGAGTAAAAAGAGCCTTACGTTCCATCCCACAAGCAATTCCCCTACATATAACTAAAGAATTTCTAGACTCAACATCGACCAGTTTGGCTTGGAGAACCTACAGGCAGTCCGGCTCTGATGCCAACGCTGTCAGGACCCCGACTCGATGTCACATCGATCTAGCCGGTAACACTTCATATCACTTTGCGGCCTCACGCACGGTATTCCCACGGGTGTCGCCTTACCTTTGCCCGGGACCGTTTGCGCCTTTTGGCTCACGTATATGATAGTGTCGCTAGCATCCATATGATAAAGAGCCCGGGCTGACATGACTAGTCGTAAACCCAAAGTGGCACTGACTTACAGGGACAGGCATCCATGACCCAGCTTCGAACGTGTCGGTCATCAGCAAGTGGGTCCGGGCTGTAGCACTGGGCTAGCAGGACTCCGGTAAACCGGGCTGTAGCGGGCTAACAGGACTCCGGTACTCAAAGCGTGACATTTCCCCGAAGGGACAGACACAGGAACGAAGAAGGACACATGCCGGCCAGCCTAAGTGTTCCAGAGCAGTAGCAAGCTACCATGGCTCAGCGGTAACACTAGGAGACATTTCCCGGTAAGAGAGGCTACTAAAGATAAACAACTAGATAGTCAGATCCCACACATACCAAGCATTTCAATCATACACACAATATGCTCGATATGTGCAAATACAACGAAGCATCACAACATGACTCTACGACACAAGTACTTTATTTAAGGCTCAGGGAGCCATACATATCACACACAAAGGTACGGGTCTCACGACCCAACATACAAGTCATACAGTCATACAAACCAGCAACGGAAGTAACTTGTCTGAGTACAGACAACTAGTAAAATAAAAGAGGCTTGGAAAGCCTAGCTATACTACATGGTCCTTCACAAGCTCAGGGTCACCACCTGGGTCTTTAGCCTACTCGTTGATGGTCAACGTCTACATAGAACCCATCAGAAGGGGTTGCAGCGTCTTCTGTAAAAATGTAGATTATAGCAACATGAGTACAAAGGTACTCAGCAAGACTTACATCAGATCCTACATACATGCATAGTATCAAGAAGGGTTGGTGGAGTTATTGCAGCAAGCCAGCTCTGACTCTTGGCTAGGCTATCCTACGATACTCCAACTTGAAATGGTTTTGCGCACACGAGTCCACTACTCACCACTTCAATACACTACCGAGGATCCACCTCCGTCTTCCTACAGAAGAGCCATCCTCGGCACTCACACTTATCTTGAGGCTTTTAGTAGTATCCATTTACTTGTCTATGAACTGTATAGGCAACCAAGTAGTCCTTTACCGCGGACGCGGCTATTCGAATAGATCATGATAACCCTGCAGGGGTGTACTTCCTCATACATGTTTCCACCACTTAGCGTCTGCACACGACATGTGCTCGGCAGACTTCAAGCGAAAGCCGACGTGGGTGTAGACCACGACCTACCTAAACACTTAAGCCTCTAGTCCAGGTTTATCGCCTATTCAGGTTCCATCCGCAGGGAGTCCGGCCGAGGTTTCCCATACGGCCCCGAACGATGTGAACAGGGTTCCCGAGATACCTAACGGGTATTCGGTACACCCGGCCACGTACCTACCGCATCACAGCCCACCCCTACGGTCAGCGCTGTCCACGGCCTCCAGTAGGCTACAAACACCAGAAACTACTTGCAACTCCTGGACAGAGAGCTAGGGTGATTAAGAAGTCGAGCGGGGTCATATTTCAGGGCCCAATGCATGGTAGTAGCTGTATCTTAAATCACACATACAGATCTCAGTGCTTAAGGTCGGCTTCAATGAAACAACCCACCATGTACTCCTACATGGCCTCTCATCGATACCTTTACCGAATCGTGTTCACCACACCACTCTTATTACCGACATAATCATTTCACTCTAGCCCATCACCCAGATGAACCAGACCTGACACAACTCTAAGCATAGCAGGCATAGCAAGGTAGGAACAACACATTCATATGGCTCAATCAACTCCTACACATGCTAGTGGGTTTCATCTAGTTACTGTGGCAATGACAGGTCATGCAGAGGAAATGGGTTCAACTACCGCAGCACACAGCAGTTTGAATCGCGTTGTCTTAATGCAGTAAAAGAGAGCAGGAGCGAGAACATGGGATTGTATCGATATGATCAAATGGTTGGTTGCTTGCCTGATGATTCGTTGCACGGATACGACTCTTCGTTAGGGTAATCACGATACTCCTCGGGGACAGATCCTGTCGCAAAGGATAACGATACACAGGCATCACCAAACAATGTGCAACAATATGATGCATGCAGGAAACATGGCAATATGAGTGTGTTGGGCTAATGCAACTAAAGCCAGTAGGGTTTGAGCAAATTTGAATCAAAGATTCAAATTCCAAATTCAAATATGGCCTTTTAAAGTGCCTTTCCTTGTTCTGGTTAAAACATCAATTTAACTTGTTTGGTCATGCATGAAAATAGTACAGATGGATAGATTGGATTTTTTTGATCATTTTTCATATATAATTTGTTCAATTTGGAGTTACAGAATAAAAGTTATGAATTTTTGAAGTTTAAATAATATTCTGGAATTTCCTGATTTAATTTAAATCCAGAAATTCAATTACTGCGTCAGCCTGACATCACAGTGACATCAGCAGGTCAACGGGGCTGGCTCGGGTCAAACCTGACGTGTGGGGTCCACACGTCAGTGTCACAGGGGCTAATCCCGCGTTGACCCCGGGCTGGTTAGCTTTGACTAAGCCCTGGGGCCCACTTGTCAGCGTCTGTAGGTGGTGGTTTAGTGGTTAATCAACTAGGCCACGTCAGCTCGCCGGAGTTCTGGCCGGCGGCGACCAACAGTGCGGCGGCGATAGTGGTTTTGGTCGTTTCGGCCACCAAATGGACCGCGGAGATCACCGGAGTGAAGCTGAGGACGACCCGCGGCTCTTGGCGGAGTCCGTTGGGGTCGGGGTGGCCGGAGTTGACGGCGGTGAGCTCGGTTGCGGCCGCCGGGGTTCGGTCGTGCACGGGAACGGTGCTGGAGCTCGAAGTCGAGCAAAGTGAGGCGCTAGGGATGCTCTACTGGGTTCTGTGAACGCGTTGGACTCGCCGGGGTGACCAAATGGTCACCGGAGCTGCGTCGACGGCGAGCTCGGCGACGGCGGAGGTTCGGCCGTGGTGGGAAGGAGGCTACGGTGAGGGAACGAGGGGGAGAAGAGGGGGAAACGGTGGCGTAGCTCACCGCGGTTGCAGTGGGCGTCGAAGCGGGCTCGGGGACGCGCTGGAGACGGCGAATTCGTCGACAACGGTGGTCGGAGCCCGAAGAGGGGAACGGCGACGTGGCGGCGATGCAGGGCTTCTGGGGACTCGTGGAGCGGTGGGGAGGAAGAGGGAGTTGTGGCGGAGCTTCTGAGCTACTCGGGGGAGCGAGGGGTGGCCGGAGACAGTGGCTACGACGAACGGCGGCGACGGTGTGCTTCGGCCGAGAGCGAGAGAGAGCAAGGGAGAAACGGGGGAGAGTGAGCGAGAGCAGGGGGAGAGGCGTGGCGTCGTCCAGGGCATCGAGCGAGGAGGGGAGGCCAGGCAAGCAGGCGAGCAGGTGGCGTGGCGCGGTGGCGCGCGCGCGCGCCGGCCACACTCCCCTCCCTCTGTCTGGACGAAGACGACAGAGGAGGGAGGTGGGCTGGGCTGGCTGGGCCAGCCAGCTGGCTGGGCCGCACAGTGGAGGAGCCCAGGTAGGTTTTTCCCCCCTTCTATTTATTTTCTGTTTTCTGTTTTATTTAATACTTCTGCAACTGTGTTGAATTAATTAAAATACCTAGGCAACTCCAAAATTCACCAAACTACTCCTGGTCCATAGTTGGATTATTTCCAACATGAAACATTTTAGTTTGGAGATATTTGAGCATTTAAATATTTTATATTATTTTAAATGCCCAAATTCAAATAGTTATGATTTAATTCAAAAACCCTAGGATGGCCTAGAAAAATGTGCACCACTTTTATCAGAGGTTCTGAACCAAGGCTAAAATGATGGACATTTTAGAAGGGCATTTCAGGTTCATTGAAAAATTATTTTAGTAACCCTAGTTGGTTTCAGAGGGGACTGGGGGTTCTGTCATCCCCATTTCAAGTTTCTGATGAAAGAGTAAACATGATGCAACACTCTAATGCATGACTAGCTAGGGTGTGACAGCGACATATAGCCAAAATCATACGAGCGACATAAGGTCCAAAACCAGGGCGGGTGATAACCCAAAGACTCTATTATGAGTAAAATAACCCAGAGCCAGTATGACCTAGGGATTCATAATTTGTGTAAAAGTAAAAAATTGAAAACATAAAAGTCTGAAAAGTCCAAAATAGGAAACATGCAAATCTTAAATATTTGTTAAGCCAGCTTTTAAGGCGTGACCGAAAAAAGTTGGCTCATAGGCCTCATGTTTGCTGTCAAGGCCGCATAGCCTGGCTCATAGGCCACATGTTTGCTTTCAATGGCCGCATAGCCTGGCTCACAGACCTCATGTTTGCTTTCAATGGTCGCATAGCCTGGCTCAGAGGCCTCATGTTTGCTTTCAATGTCTGCATAGCCTGGCTCATAGACCACATATTTGCTTTCAATGGCTGCATAGCCTAGCTCACAGGCCTCGCGTTTGCTTTCAATGGCCGCATAGCCTGGCTCACAGGCCTCATGTTTGCTTTCAATGTCCGCATAGCCTGGCTCACGGGCCTCATGTTTGCTTTCAATGGCCTCAATAGCCGTTGAGTTTATCCTAGCTCACTATAAGCCGGCTCTCACGTGGCACAAACTGCCGTTTTAACCTCAACAAGTTCATGGTCTTAAAAAAGATTGGCTGTTAAGAGTTTGACGGGTCACCTGGCGGAGTAGCAAGTTGAAAACAGGAAGGTGTAACCCGGCATACTCAGGCCAGTCAAGAGGGTATGAAAGCTAAACCCGGTGGGTTGGAAGCCCCCAAGTGACCTTATGATCAATTATCAAAGACTCATATGCACAGAGATAGTTGTGTTGATGTAGACTGGGCCATAGAGGTCGCAATTTGCACATACAGTCGTTGAGCATTATGGCACAGTCAGATGCTGGCGCATGATAATGGTGGCGTGAGCTATATATCCATGACAAAACCATCACTCTTTGCAGTGAACAACTTTATTGCATCAAAAATATCACAAGCCAGAGTACTTCTTCTTTAAAGAATAGAAACATATCAATAAAAATTGACTGGACAGAATTCACCTGATTTGTTTGGACGATAGATGATCCGTATATAGTGTATGTGAATATCCTCTAGTAATTTCAATAACAATTTATTTAATCTCTCAAGGCCTCAACGGAGGCGACGGTTCGTAGCGGTGAGAACGGCTCAATGTGAGACCGTGATGCCCCAAGGTGAGACTCAGATGCTGAAGTAGAGGCGGCTCACGACAGAAGTGTGGCAGCTCAAAATGAGACCATGTGGGGGTAGCTCAGCACCCGTGGTTGCAGTATCATTTATGTAGTGCTTGAAGATGAGCAATAGCTTGACATGCAACATTACAGAGCAACTTGGAGTGGCGACCCTCGAACGGCGGCTTGTCAAAGTAGAGGGATGAGCCAGCGGCGACCTCCAGACAGTAGAGGTTCAATGCAGGGGAGCGAGTCGGCGTCTTAAAGCACGACCAGAGCACAAAGGCGTCAAGGCGGTTGGCGGCTCAGAATATAGCCGGAGGAGTCTGGCGGCTTAGCGTGAGCAGTTGAGAGTAAGCCCATGGCAGAGGCAAACCGGTCGGCGGGTCATGGTGCGGAGGCTTTAGATGCACTGGCAGTCGGGGCGAAGGGAGGCAGCTCGACCGCAAAAATGACGGGACGGCTCGTGCTGCGGTGAGAATAGCTCGGATGGTGGCGCTGGGTAATTTTTCTTGAAATAACAGCTATGCTTGGATAAACAGATCTTCACGTGCAGGAGATACATAATCCATCAAGTCTCGGTCTTGATGATGGTTGCTACGTCTTGAGCTTGTGTTGGTTTTCCTTCAAGAGGAAAGGGTGATGCAGCAATAGTAGCATAAGTATTTCCCTCAGTTTTTGAGAACCAAGGTATCAATCTAGTAGGAGGCTCCTCAAAAGTCCCATGCACCTACACAAACAAACAAAGAACTCACAACCAACACAATAAAGGGGTTCTCAATCCCTTCACGGCCACTTGCAAAAGTGAGATATGATAGAGATAGTATGATAAGATAAATATATTTTTGGTATTTTATAATATAGATTAGAAAGTAAAGATGCAAAGAAAAGTAGATTGAAAACTTATATGATAAAAGATAGACCCGGGGGCCATAGGTTTCACTAGTGGCTTCTCTCAAGATAGCATAAGTATTACGGTGGGTGAACAAATTACTGTCGAGCAATTGATAGAAAAGCGAATAATTATGAGATTATCTAGGCATGATCATGTATATAGGCATCACGTCCGCGACAAGTAGACCGACTCCTGCGTGCATCTACAACTATTACTCCACACATCGACCGCTATCCAACATGCATCTAGAGTATTAAGTTCATAAAGAACATAGTAACACATTAAGAAAGATGACATGATGTAGAGGGATAAACTCATGCAATATGATATAAACCCCATCTTTTTATCCTCGATGGCAACAATACAATACGTGCCTTGCTGCCCCTGCTGTCACTAGGAAAGGACACCGCAAGATTGAACCCAAAGCTAAGCACTTCTTCCATTGCAAGAAAGATCAATCTAGTAGGCCAAATCAAACTGATCATTCGAAGAGACTTGCAAAGATAACTCAATCATACATAAAAGAATTCAGAGGAGATTCAAATATTTCTCATAGATAAAATTGATCATAAACCCACAATTCATCGGATCTCAACAAACACACCGCAAAAAGAGTTACATCGAATAGACTCCAAGAAGATCGAGGAGAACATGGTATTGAGATCCAAAAAGAGAGAAGAAGCCATCTAGCTAATAACTATGGCCCCGAAGGTCTGTGGTAAACTACTCACAACTCATCAGAGGGCCTACGGTGTTGATGTAGAAGCCCTCCGTCGTTGATTCCCCTCCGTCGGAGCGCTGACGAAGGCTCCAAGATGGGATCTCGCGGATACAGAAGGTTGCGGCGATGGAAATAGGTTTTCGTTGGCTCCTTGGATGTTCTCGGGATACGTGGGTATATATAGGTGGAAGAAGTAGGTCAGTGGCCTCTCGAGGGGCCCATGAGATAGGGGGCACGCCCTGTAGGGGTGGGCGCGCCCTCCACCCTCATTGCCGCCTCAACTGCTTCTTGACTTGCACTCCAAGTCCTCTGGATCACATTCATTCCAAAAATCACGCTCCCGAAGGTTTCATTGCATTTGGACTCCGTTTGATATTCCTTTTCTTCGAAATACTGAAATAGGCAAAAAAAACAGCAATACGGGTTGGGCCACTGGTTAGTAGGTTAGTCCCAAAAATGATATAAATGTGTAAAGTAAAGCCCATAAACATCCAAAATGGGTAATATAATAGCATGGAACAATAAAAAAATTATAGATCCGTTGGAGACGTATCAAGCATCCCCAAGCTTAATTCCTGCTCGTCCTCGAGTAGGTAAATGATAAAAAAACAAAATTTTTGATGTGGAATGCTACCTAGCATATTTCTCAATGTAATTTTCTTTATTGGGGCATGAATGTTTAGATCCAAATGATTCAAAATAAAATTTCATATTGACATAAGAAATAGTAATACTTCAAGCATACTAATCAAAGCAATCATGGCTTCTCAAAATAACATGGATAAAGAAAGTTATCCCTACAAAATCATATAGTCTGGTTGTTGCTCTATCTTCATCACACAAAGTATTTAATCATGCACAACCCCGATGACAAGCCCATAAATTGTTTCATACTTTAGTAATCTCAATTTTTTCAACTTTCACACAATATATGAGCGTGAGCCATGGACATAGCACTATATGTGGAATAGAATGGTGGTTGTGGAGAAGACAAAATAAGGAGAAGATAGTCTCACATCAACTAGGCATATCAACGGGCTATGGAGATGCCCATTAATAGATATCAATGCGAGTGAGTAGGGATTGCCATGCAACGGATGCACTAGAGCTATAAATGTATGAAAGCTCAACAAAAGAAACTAAGTGGGTGCACATCCAACTCGCTTGCTCACGAAGACCTAGGGAATTTTGAGGAAGCCCATCATTGGAATATACAATCCAAGTTCTATAATGAAAAATTCCCACTAGTATATGAAAGTGACAACATAGGAGACTCTCTATCATGAAGATCATGGTGCTACTTTGAAGCACAAGTGTGGTAAAAAGGATAGTAGCATTGTCCCTTCTCTCTTTTTCTCTCATTTTCTTTCTTTCTTTTCTTTTTTTTGGGCCCTTCTTTTTTTATTTGGCCTTTCTCTTCTTTTTTTTCTTTCTTTTTTCTTTTTTTTCTTGAAGTCCGAAGTCTCATCTCGACTTGTGGGGGAATCATAGTCTCCATCATCCTTTTCTTCACTGGGAGAATGCTCTAATAATGAAGATCATCACACTTTTATTTACTTTACAACTCAAGATTACAACTCAATACTAGAAAAAGATATGACTCTATATGAATGCCTTCGGCGGTGTACCGGGACATGCAATGAATCAAGAGCGACATGTATGAAAATTATGAAGGTGGCCTTGCCACAAATACGATGTCAACTACATGATCATGCAAAGAGCAATATGACAATAATGATGCGTGTCATATAAACGGAACGGTGGAAAGTTGCATGGCAATATATCTCGGAATGGCTATGGAAATGCCATAATAGGTAGGTATGGTGGCTGTTTTGAGGAAGGTATATGGTGGGTGTATGGTACCGGCGAAATTTGCGCGACACAAGAGAGGCTAGCAATGGTGGAAGGGTGAGAGTGCGTATAATCCATGGACTCAACATTAGTCAAAAGAACGCATATACTTATTGAAAAAATCTACAATTCATCTAAAACAAAGTATTACACGCATGCTCCTAGGGGGATAGATTGGTAGGAAAAGACCATCGCTCGTCCCCGACTTCCACTCATAAAGAAGACAATCAATAAATAAAATTATGCTCCAACTTCATCACAAAGCGGTTCACCATATGTACATGCTACGGGAATCACAAACTTCAACACAAGCATTCTTTAAATTCATAATCACCCAACTAGCATGACTTTTAATATCACTACCTCCATATCTCAAAACAATTATCAAGTATCAAATTGATCATAGCATCCAATTCACTTCCTATGATAGTTGTTATTATACCCAACTTGGATGCCTACCATTCTAGGACCAATTTTATAACCATAGCAAATACCATGCTATTATAAAAGACTCTCAAAATAATATAAGTGAATCATGAGAGATCAACAATTTCTTCAAAATTAATCCACCGCCGTGCTCTAAAAGATACAAGTGAAGCACTAGAGCAAAAAGTATCTAACTCAAAAGATATAAATGAAGCACATAGAGTATTCTAATAAATTTCAATCAAGTGGGATTCTCCCAAAAGGTGTGTACAGCAAGTATGACTGTGGTAAACTAAAAAACAAAGACTAATATCATACAAGACGCTCCAAGCAAAACACATATCATGTGGCGAATAAAAATATAGCTCCAAGTAAAGTTACCAATGAACGAAGATGAAAGAGGGGATGCCTTCTGGGGAATCCCCAAGCTTAGGATTTTGGCTATTATTGAGTATCTTGGGGTGCCATGGGAATGCCCAATCTTAGGCTTTTGCCACTCCTTATTCCATAGTCCATCAAATCTTTACCCAAAACTTGAAAACTTCACAACACAAAACTCAACAGGAAATCTCATAAGCTCCGTTAGTGAAAGAAAGCAAAACCACCACATAAGGTACTGTAATGAACTCATTCTTTATTCATATTGGTGTTAAACCTACTGTATTCCAAGTTCTCTATGGTTCATACCACTTAATACGAGCCATAGATGCATCAAAATAAGCAAACAACACATGAAAAACAGAATCTGTCAAAAACAGAATAGTCTATAGCAATCTGTAACCCATGAATACTTTTGGAACTCTAAAAATCCTACCAAAATATGAAGTCCTGGGAAATTTGTCTATTCATCTACAGCAGAAATAATCAACGCAAAAGCACGTTTGTGTGATTTAACAAAACTAATTTCGTGCGCGCAAAGTTTCTATTTTTCAGCAGAATCAAATTAACTATCACCATAGGTTATCCTATAGGTTCTACTTGGCACAAAAACTAATTAAAACATAAAAACACATCTAAACAGAAAGTAGATGAAAAATTTATTACGAAACAGAAACAAAAACAAAAAACACAAATAAAATTGGGTTGCCTCCCAACTAGCGCTACCGTTTAACGCCCCTAGCTAGGCATAAAAGCGAGGATAGATCTAAGTAGTGCCATCTTTGGCACTCAATTCATAGGTAGCCCGCATGATAGATTCATAAGGTAATTTAAATTTATTTCTTGGAAAGTTCTCCATGCCTTTCCTTAATGGAAATTGGAATCTAATATTCCCTTCCTTCATATCGATAATCGCGCCAATCGTTCTAAGGAAAGGTCTACCAAGAATAATAGGGCAAGAAAGATTGCAATCTATATCAAGAACGATAAAATCTACGGGCACCAAATTTCTATTTGCAACAATGAGAACATCATTGATCCTTCCCATTGGCTTTTTAATGGTGGAATCCGCAAGATGCAAATTTAAAGAGCAATCATCAAGATCGTGGAAACCTAGAATATCACATAAAGTTTTCGGAATTGTGGAAACACTAGCAACCAAATCACACAAAGCATAACACGCATGATCTTTAATTTTTATATTTATAGTAGGTTCCCACTCATCATTAAGTTTTCTAGGTATAGAAACTTCCAAATTAAGTTTTCATCAAAAGATTGCATCAAGGCATCAACAATATGTTTGGTAAAAAGCTTTATTTTGACTATAAGCATGAGGAGAATTCACAACGGATTGCAACAAGGAAATACAACCTTCTAAAGAACAATTATCATAATTAAATTCTTTGATGTCCAAGATAGTGGGTTCAATGCTATTTAATGTCTTGACCTCTCCAATCCCACTTTTACCAAATTTAGCATCAAGATCTAAAAACTCCAAATCATTGGGACGCCTTTTAACTAAAGTTGACTCATCTCCAGTCCCATTATTATTGAGATTCATATTGCAAAACAAAGATCTAATAGGGGACACATCAATAACTTTAAGATCTTCATCATTATTTTCAGGGAAACTAGAAGAACACGCCTTTACAAAGCAATCTTTCTTAGCATGCAATCTAGCGGTTCTTTCCTTGCACTCATCAATGGAAATTCTCATAGCTTTGAGAGACTCATTGAGATCATGCTTAGGAGGAGTAGATCTAAGTTTCAGAGAATCAACATCAAGCGAAAGTCTATCAACGTTCCTAGCCAAATCATCAACTTTGAGCAATTTTTCTTCAAGCAAGGCATTAAAATTCTTTTGGGAGATCATAAATTCTTTCACACTATTCTCAAAATAAGAGGGCATCTTATTAAAATTACCATAAGAATTATTGTAGGAATTTCCATAATTATTAGAGGAATTACTAGGGAACGGTCTAGGATTAAAGTTTCCTCTATAAGCATTGTTTCCAAAACTATTCCTACCAACAAAATTCACATCCATAGATTCATTATTATTCTCAATCAAAGTAGATAAATTCATATCATTGGGATCAATACGAGCACTCTTAGTAGCAAATAATTTTATAAGTTCATCCATCTTTCCACTCAAAACATTAATTTCTTCTATAGCATGCACTTTTTTACTAGTAGATCTTTCGGTGTGCCATTGAGAATAATTAGCCATAATATTATCAAGGAGTTTTGTAGCATATCATAAAGTGATTTCCATAAATGTGCCTCCCATGGTCGAATCAAAAAGATTTCTAGAAGCAAAATTCAATACGGCATAAATTTTTTGTATGAACATCCATAAATTCAAACCATGAGTAGGGCAATTGCGATCAATTTCATTCTTTCCCAGGATTGGGCAACATGCTCATGATCAAGTTTTTTAAAATTCATAATATCGTTCCTAAGAGTGATGATCTTAGCGGGAGGAAAATACTTAGATATAAAAGCATTTTTGCACTTGTTCCAAGAATCAATACTATTTTTAGGCAAAGACGAAAACCAAACTTTAGCATGATCCCTAAGGGAAAACAGAAATAACTTCAATTTAACAATATCATTATCCGTATCTTTTCTCTTTTGCATATCACACAAATCAACAAAGTTGTTTCGATGGGTAGCGGTATCTTCACTAGGAAGGCCAGCGAATTGATCTTTCATAACAAGATTCAGCAAAGCAGTATTGATTTCACAAGACTCAACATCATTAAGAGGAGCAATCGGAGTACTAAGGAAATCATTATTATTGGCATTGGAGAAATCACACAATTTGGTATTATCTTGCGCCATGGCGACAAGTAATCCAACACACAAGCAAACAGAAAAAGGCAAGCGAAAGAGAGAGGAGAAGATTGGGAAAGAGAGGGCGAATAAAACGGCAAGGGTGAAGTGGGGAGAGGAAAACGAGAGGCAAATGGAAAATAATGTAAATGCGAGGGAGATGAGTTTGTGATGGGTACTTGGTATGTCTTGACTTGAGCGAAGACCTCCCCGGCAACGGCGCTAGAAATCCTTCTTGCTACGTCTTGAGCTTGCGTTGGTTTTCCTTGAAGAGGAAAGGGTGATGCAGCAATAGTAGCGTAAGTATTTCCCTCAGTTTTTGAGAACCAAGGTATCAATCCAGTAGGAGGCTCCTCAAAAGTCCCACGCACCTACACAAACAAACAAAGAACTCGCAACCAACGCAATAAAGGGGTTGTCAATCCCTTCATGGCCACTTGCGAAAATGAGATCTGATAGAGATAGTATGATAAGATAAATATATTTTTGGTATTTTATAATATAGATTAGAAAAGTAAAGATGCAAATAAAAGTAGATTGAAAGATTATATGATAAAAGATAGACCCGGGGGCCATAGGTTTCACTAGTTGCTTCTCTTAAGATAGCATAAGTATTACGGTGGGTGAACAAATTACTGTCGAGCAATTGATAGAAAAGCGAATAATTATGAGATTATCTAGGCATGATCATGTATATAGGCATCACGTCCGCGACAAGTAGACCGACTCATGCCTGCATGTACTACTATTACTCCACACATCGACCGCTATCCAGCATGCATCTAGAGTATTAAGTTCATAAAGAATAGAGTAACGCATTAAGAAAGATGACATGATGTAGAGGGATAAACTCATACAATATGATATAAATCCTATCTTTTTGTCCTCGATGGCAACAATACAATACGTGCCTTGCTGCCCCTGCTGTCACTGGGAAAGGACACCACAAGATTGAACCCAAAGCTAAGCACTTCTCCCATTGCAAGAAAGATAAATCTAGTAGGCCAAACCAAACTGATAATTGAAAGATACTTGCAAAGATAACTCAATCATACATAAAAGAATTCAGAGGAGATTCAAATATTTCTCATAGATAAACTTGATCATAAACCCACAATTCACCGGATCTCGACAAACACACCGCAAAAAGAGTTACGTCGAATAGATCTCCAAGAAGATCGAGGAGAACATGGTATTGAGATCCAAAAAGAGAGAAGAAGACATCTAGCTAATAACTATGGACCCGAAGGTCTGTGGTAAACTACTCACAACTCATCAGAGAGCCTATGGTGTTGATGTAGAAGCCCTCCATGGTCGATTCCCCCTTCGGCGGAGCACTGGCGAAGGCTCCAAGATGGGATCTCGCGGATACAGAAGGTTGCGGCGGTGGAATTAGGTTTCGTTGGCTCCTTGTATGTTCTCGGGGTACGTGGGTATATATAGGAGGAAGAAGTAGGTCGGTGGCCGTCCGAGAGGCCCACGAGTTAGGGGGCGCGCCATGTAGGGGTGGGCGCGCCCTCCACCCTCGTGGCCGCCTCGGCTGCTTCTTGACTTGCACTCCAAGTCCTCTGGATCACGTTCGTTCCAAAAATCACGCTCCCGAAGGTTTCATTGCATTTGGACTCCGTTTGATATTCCTTTTCTTCGAAATACTAAAATAGAAAAAAACAGCAATATGGGCTGGGCCTCCTGTTAGTAGGTTAGTCCCAAAAATGATATAAATGTGTAAAGTAAAGCCCATGAACATCCAAAACGGGTAATATAATAGCATGGAACAATAAAAAATTATAGATACGTTGGAGACGTATCAATGGTCACGTAGAAATATAGTCTTGAAGCAAGGAGATCTCTTTGCTTGGACCACCATATGGAATACTTAGTTGGTTTCCCTCGTGGTACATGCACCCGTGTCAGTGGAGAACCCTGCCATGTGCTTTGGTATTTCCTTTGATCCACATAAAACTTACCCACGTAGCTTGTTTTTTGAAGATGATGTAAAACAAGTAGCGGCCGTTCAAACCAGGAGCTGTAATGACAGGAGCAGTTTCAAGTGCAGAACCATATAGAAATTCAAGGGTCCAAGCAGTTGTATCCCTCACATGGTTATTTGTGTCCCTCACATCTAGTGACTGTGTTGCTTTATAGAAGATTCTCATGATATAATAATGCTCTGTGTCATTGTAGAAATTAACATGAGCAAAGCCCAATGCTTTATACAATGTTCATGCGGCTGCGAGCCTTACTTTAGAGTTCATTCATACCCTAAACAACAGCTGCAGAAAAGCAGCAACATCCAGCAAGCACACCGGCGTCGAGCCATCACCGCCGTCATTGCAAGCCCATTGCCACCGGCCGATCCGGAGTAAGAACCAAGCAAGAGACGGGCACCAGAGTGGGCAGTAGCGCCAGAAAGGCAGGCAAGCCACACTAGAGATGGAGGCAGAGGTGAGGTCGTGGCAACAACTAGAGCTGTGCGAGGCGGCGCGAAGCCGGCCACAACGGCGGCTCGGAATGAGGACGTGGAGGCAGAGGTGAGCCGACAGTGGAGTTATGTGGAGGCGGAGGCAAGGCAGGTCAAGGCAACAGTCAGCGACTCATCACGAGGCCGTAGCAGCGGTTGAAATAGGCGGCGACTCAGGAGCACTCCAACGACGGGCAGAACAAGGCCGGGCGGCTTCGGGGCCGGCCACAGCAGCAAAGGCAGTGACGCCGGGCGATTCGAGGTCAGTCATGACAGAGGCGGGGCCGCGGCTTGAGGCCCAGCGAGGCAAGGCATGGTGCGGAAGCGATCCAGGACGGCGGCTCAGATACGATGTCGACAAAGGTGCACTGGTTAGAGGTACGAATCCATGGCGGAGGTGAGGTCGATGCCGGACGGCCCATGGCGGGTTGAAGTCATAGTTAAATGGCGATGCACACTGGTGGGTTGACATTGTAGGTGGGTGATGACGGCGGCTCAGAGGCCGTAGCGAGCCCGATGGCGTGTGGAGTGATTTGGAGCAAGCCGGAAGCAAGGCCATAGGGAGGCGTGGCCGGCGACTCGTCAGGTCCAGCTCAGAACGACGGCTCAGGAAACGGAGATGGGGCCGGCTTCAGGGAGGCCCTCAGGTAGGGGCGGCTCTCCTGCTCCAGTTGACAGGGGCGGCGGCTCTCCCACTGCTGTGATTGAGACAACATGGGTCAGAGACAGCGACTTATGGCCGTGGGGACGAGGCCGCCTTTGCGCGGGCCGCCCTGCTCACAGGTGCATTTAGACGATGGTGACTTTGAAGTAGGTAAATGCAATGGAAAATACCCAGAAACGGGTCACTCAGCGACGGCGACTCGGATGACCGCAGTGGCGGAGGTGCCTGGGAAGCGGCCGGTCGGCAGAGGCGCGGTGACTTGGAGAAAAAGTGTGGCCGGTGGCTCGGAGTCAGGCCACCACAAAGGCCAGCCGGCGGAGACGGATCCAGGTCGTCCTCCAAATTGTGGTCGGTTTGATCAATCCATGTCTGTGTCTTTTGGGTCGTAGCCACTGGAAAAAGGTTCGAGCACTGGGGACTTGTACCGACTGCCATCCTCCATTTTTTCTATTGTACATGCGAGCGGTAGTACTAGTAGTACTAGTATTTGAGCCGTTGTGCTATTGCTCGAGGAAAAGAAAGTTCTTGCTGTCTCGGGACTTGAAACATATGTGGACGGCACAAACACAGTGATTGGATGGCTGCCAAAAGCAATCAGATCTGACCATTGAATCTCCAGCGGACATCCGTGATGGCTTCATGTTGGAAACTATATTTTGACGGATGCATAGACGGCGGCGATGGACAGACAACAACCCTAATTCCTTTTTACCTTTTGAACTCAAAACCTTGTACTGCCATCTCCAAAATTAATCAAGATTCTAATCAAAATGATGTATTCGCCGACTTTTCCCAAGGTTATCCCATGGCAGGTTATCGTGCGCGGTTGTTTCACGCTAGTTCTTCTTCATCCAATCAATTGCGAGCTTCTCGAAACCCTGAGGAAGATCCCTTCAGGAACTTAACACCACCATGCGCAGGCCCCACGGTGGGCGCCAACTGTTGTGGTTTTCTCGCGACAAATGTCCTCGTGTAAAGGACTTAGTCGTGAGTCCAATGCATCTATGTGTTATCTTGAGAGGGGTTGAGTGGGACGAGAGATGCAAGGTTTTACCCAGGTTCAGCCCCTCACGGTGGAGGTAAAAGCCTACATCCTGCTCCATTAATATTCATCATGATGCTCACGATTACAAGGTCGAGAGCTATTGACTTGTCTGTCTCAACCTGTCCCTCTTGGGGTGCCCTGCCCCTCCTTATATAAGTTGGAGGGGCGGGTTACATATGGAGTCCTAGTAGGATTAGGACTATTCTATTTCAAGTGGAATCGTAGTCTTGCTTCCCTTGTAAGGGAAATATTCCTTATGCCTTCCTTCTCAAGCCGGCCCATCATAATGTGAGTCAGCCTTCTATGAGCCACCTTATGGGCCATTGGGTCTTATTGTTCATCTGACCCGCCTGCCGGGTCATTAATGAGTCGCAAAGCTTGGGCGGGTCACCCATGAATCGCCAGGCTCGGGCGGGTCACCCGTGAGTCGCCAAGTTCCGGTTGGGTCATATATTAAGCTGGCTCATACCACGGGGTATATCCCCGACAATATCCAAGGCAATGATCATGTATATAGGCATAACATCCAAGATTAGTAAACCAACTCCTGCCTGCATCTACTACTATTACTCCACACATCGACCGCTATCCAACATGCATCTCGCGCATTAAGTTCATGGAAAAATGGAGTAATGCAATAAGAAGGATGACACGATGTAGACAAAATCTATTCATGTAGGAATAGACATCTTGTTATCCTTAATAGCAATGATACGTGTGAGTCATGTCTCTTTCTGTTACTGAGATTGAGCACCGGAAGATCGAACCCATCACAAAGCACCTCTTCTCATTGCAAGAAAAATCAATCTAGTTGGCCAAACCAAACAAAAGTTTTGGGGAAGAAATACGATGCTATAAAGATCATGCATAAAAGAGTTCAACAAAGACTCAAATAATATTCATCGATAGATGTAATCGTAAACTCACAATTCATCAGATCCCAACAAACACACCACAAAAGTCACTACATCAAATAGATTTCCAAGAACATCAAGGAGAACATTGTATTGAAGATCAAAAAGATAGAAGAAGCCATATAGCTACTACCTACGGATCCGTAGGTCTATGGTAAACTACTCACACATCATTAGAGGGGTAACAAGGATGATGAAGAACCCCTCCGTGATCATTGACCCCTCCTGAAGAGTGCTGGAAAAGGCCTCTAGATTGGTTCTCGTGGTTCTAGAACTTGTGGCGGCTGGATAAGTGTTTCATCGACTCCCCAAGGGTTTTGGGGATTTTAGAGTATTTTTAGAGCTAAAAGTCGATGGAGAAGCTTCCCATGGGCCCTACTACCCACCAGGGCGTGCCCTGGTGCCAAGTGGGCCCCACGGGCCTCCTATGGTGCACTTCCTAGGCCTCTTGGGTGTCTCCTGGGAAGAAAAAAATTATCGAAAAAGTTTCATGTACTCCATTTGGTATTGATTTTCTATGAAGTAAAACAGCAACTGGTACTGGGCACTATATCAATAGGTTAGTCCCAAAAAAATGATATAAACTTGCTAGTAAATGAGTATAAAACATCCAAGATTGATACTTTAATAGCATGGAACAATAAAAAATTATAGATACATTGGAGACGTATTGGTATCCCCAAGCTTAATTCCTGCTCTCCCTTGAGTAGGTAAATGATAAAAACAGAAATTGATGTGGAATGCGACCATCATATTCATCACATATTCTTTTCTTTTGTAGCATGGACATTTGGACTTCAGGCAATTCAAAGCAATAGTCTATAATTTGACATGAAGACCTCAATACTCAAGCATGTCAACAAGCAGGCATGTCTTTCAAGATATCAACACTAAAGAAAGCTATCCCTAGCCCATTATGCTCAATCATTGATCCATTCATGAAATACAGTCAAATATTAGCTCTATGCAATGCACACCTATGATAATAGTGTTCCCTAGTTGGTGCTTTATAAGAGAAGATGGTGACTCAAATAAAAATAACATTGCATAAAGTAAATAGATAGGCCCTTCGCCGAGGGAAGCAGAGATTTGTAGAGGTGCCAGAGCTCAAAGCTTAAATTGAGAGGTAACATTGTTTTGAGAGGCATGCTTTTCCTGTCAACGAAAATGACTGAGAATTCCAATACTTTCCATGCTAGATAAATCATAGGCGGTTCCCAAACATAAAATAAAGT
Organism: Triticum aestivum; assembly: GCF_018294505.1. Lineage (NCBI taxonomy): Eukaryota > Viridiplantae > Streptophyta > Magnoliopsida > Poales > Poaceae > Triticum > Triticum aestivum. Next base: position 293,421,839 of record NC_057813.1, read on the forward strand.
GTATTCCCTTTTCCACCATTCTTTCATAATCCATGGCTAGCCGTATCCACGGGTGCCTTCTATACCAACACTTTCCAAGGAATTTATTATTTGACAACGTAAAGTAAATTTCTTTTTCAATTAGGGACAGCCAGTGCTGCGCTCGTGGCGGTGCGGTAAGAACGCGTCAACGCCAAGGAAAAGCTCCCCGGGGCTCGGAGCCCTCCGAGCCCCCTGGGCCTTCCGGGCCTCATGAGCTTCCAGAGCCTCATGAGCCCTTCGCTCCTCAAGCCAGCGCTCCCGAGCCCCGCATGCCCCTTCAGGAGCAAGCCCTTGTTGATACCACGCGCCTTGTCGAGCACCCCGTGTACTTCGTGAGCACGATGTTGAGGGATGCGCGTGCGCTACCCTATGCAAGAGAAACTCCTCCTTGTGCTTCTGGTCGCCTCCAGGAAGCTATGCCATTACTTTCAGGGCCATCCCATCAAGGTCGTCTCTACATAACCCTTGGAAAAAGTGTTGCACGGTCCTAACACCGTGGGGCGGGTCACCGAGTGGAGCATCGAGCTGCAGGCATTCCGGCTGGAGTTCTGCACCACCAGAGTCATCAAGGGAGCGACTCTCACCGATTTCATGGTGAAGTGGACGGACACCTACGAGGAGGAGCCCCGTAAGGACAAGTCCCTCCCGCCTGGAGATGAGGCGCCTGCTAGGTGGATCACGCACTTCGATGGTGCCTTCTCTAGGCGGGGTGCTGGGGCTGGGTCGTGCTCGTCTCCCCAGCGGAGGACAAACTTTAATATGTCATCCAGCTGTGCTTCTAGCATGGTGAGAAGGTCTCCAACAGCATCGCGGAGTATGAGGGCTTGATCGCCGACCTCAAGGCCGCCGCAGCCTTGGGAGTCAAGCACCTCACCATCAAGGGAGATTCTTAGCTCCTCGTCAACTTCTCCAACAAAAAGTACAAGCCAAAAGACGAGCCCATGGTGGCCTATGTAGAAGACGTACGTAAGCTCGTGATGCCTTTTCTAGGTTTAGAGTTGCAGCATATTCCGCACGGCGTCAACAAGGAAGCCGATGACATCTCCAAGCGATGGTCCCGCCGTGAACTGCAGAGCCCTGGCATCTTCGAAGAAAGGCTTGATACGTCCATTTTGCATCCTATTTTCCTACTGTTATTTATAATTTTTTTATGCATAATAATGCTTTTTGGAGTAATTCTAATGCCTTTTCTGTCATAATACGCAAGGTTCACACAAAGAGGGAGAATTCCGGCAGCTGGAAATCTGGACCTGAAAAAGCTACATCAGGCTACCTATTCTTTACAACTCCAAATGAGCTGAAACTTCACGAGGAATTTTTATGGAATAAATAAGAGTTATTGGAGCAAATAACTACCAGAGGGGCCCACTAGGTGGGCACAACCCACCTGGGCACACCAAGGAGCCATGCATGACCTGGTGGGTTGTGCCCTCCTCGGCCCACCTCTGGTGCCCCTCTTCTTGTATATAAGTCATTTTGACCTAGAAAATAAATAAGGAGAAGACTTTTGGGACGAAGCGCCACCGTCTTGAGGCAGAACTTGGGCAAGAACACTTTTTCCCTCCGGTGGAGCGATTCTGCCAGGGGAACTCCCTCCCGGAGGGGGAAATCATTGTCATCATCATCACCAACAACTCTCCCATCTTGCAGAGGGCAATCTCCATCAACATCTTCAACAACACCATCTCCTCTCAAACCCTAGTTCATCTCTTGTATTCAATCTAGATTGGTGCTTGTGGGTGACTTGTAGTGTTGATTACATCTTGTAGTTGATTACTATATGGTTTATTTGGTGGAAAATTATATGTTCAGATCCATTATGCTATTTAATAACCCTCTGATCTTGAGCATGATTATCATTTGTGAGTAGTTACTTCTGTTCTTGAGGTCACGAGAGAAATCTTGTTGCAAGTAATCATGTGAACTTTATATGTGTTTGATATTTTGATAGTATGTATGTTGTGATTCCCTTAGTGGTGTCATGTGAACGTCGACTATATGAAACTTCACCATATTTGGGCCTAAGGGAATGCATTGTGGAGTAGTTATTAGATAATGGGTTGTGAGAGTGACATAAGCTTAAACCCTAGTTTATGCGCTATTCCGCAAGGGACTAATTTGGATCCAAAAGTTTAATGCTATGGTTAGATTTATTCTTAATACTTTTCACATAGTTGAGGATGCTTCCGAAGGGGTTCATCATAAGTAGGAGGTTTGTTCAAGTAAGAACAATACCTGAGCACCGGTCCACCCACATATCAAATTCTCAAAGTAGCAAACACAAATCAAACCAACATAGTGGAAGTGACTAGATGAAATTCCCGTGTACCCTGAAGAACGCTTTGCTTATCATAAGAGATTGTTTTGGCCTTTACTTTGCCTCAAAAGGATTGGGCTACCTTGCTGCACTTTTTTACCATTACTGTAACTTACTCGTTACAAATTATCTTTCTACCAAACTACTCGTTACTTATAATTTTAGTGCTTTGCAGACATTACCTTGCTGAAAACCGCTTGCCATTTCCTTCTGCTCCTCGTTGGGTTCGACACTCTTACTTATCAAAAGGAATACAATTGATCCCCTATACTTATGGGTCATCAAGGCTCTTTTCTGGCGCCGTTGCCGGGGAGTGAAACGCTCTGGGTAAGGAAAAATTATTACTACGTGCTGAAATTTATTATCAATTGTTACTATGGAAAACAATCCTTTGAGGCGTTTGTTCGGGGTATCTTCACCTCGACCGGAACCACAATTAGTTGCCCCTCAACCTACTACACCTACTGAAAATATTGGTTATGAAATTCCTTCAGGTATGATAGAACAACTGCTAGCTAATCCTTATGCAGGAGACGGAACTAAACATCCCGATATGCACTTGATATATGTGGATGAAATTTGTGGATTATTTAAGCTTGCAGGTTTACCCGGAGATGATGCTAAGAAGAAGGTTTTCCCTTTATCTTTGAAGGGAAAAGCATTAGCATGGTATAGGCTATGCGATGATATTGGATCTTGGAATTGGAATCGATTGAAATTGGAATTTGACCAGTTTTTTTATCCTATGCATCTAGTTCATTGTGATCAGAATTATATATATAATTTTTGGCCTCGAGAAGGAGAAAGTATCGCTCTAGCTTGGGGGAGGCTTAAGTCAATGTTATATTCATGCCCCAATCATGAGCTCTCAAGAGAAAGAATTTATATGCTCGGCTTTCTCATGATGATCAATCCATGCTCGATACTTCTTGTACTGGTTCCTTTATGAAGAAGACTATTGACTTCCAGTGGGATCTTTTGGAAAGAATTAAACACAACTCTGAAGATTGGGAACTCAACAAAGTTAAAGAGTCAGGTATTAAGATCAAGTATGATTGTGTTAAATCTTTTATGAATACTGATGCTTTTCAAAAGTTTAGCACTAAATATGGACTTGACTCTGAGATAGTAGCCTCATTTTGTGAATCATTTGCTACTCATGTTAATCTATCTACGGAGAAGTGGTTTAAATATCACCCACCTATCAAATAAGAAACTAAAGAACCGGTAATAGCTAAAGACGAAACTATTATTTATAATGTTGATCCAGTTGTTCCTACTGCTTATATTGAAAAACCACCTTTCCCTGTTAGGATAAAGGAACATGCTAAAGTTTCAACTGTGGTCAAAAAAAGTTATATTAGAACTTCCAAACCTGCTGAACAAATCAAAGTAGAACCTAGTGTTGCTATGGTCAAAGATCTCCTGGTTGAAAATATAGATGGGCATGTTATTTACTTCTGTGATGAAGCTATAGAATTGCCAAACCCGATGAAAAAGATAAACATAGACCCTTTTGTCAGCATGCCTGTTGTCTCAGTTAAAATAGGAGATCACTGTTATCATGGTTTATGCGACATAGGTGCTAGCATGAGTGCTATACCTTTTACCATATATCAAGAAATTGTGAATGATATAGCACTCACTGAAATAGAATACATAGATGTTACTATTAAACTTGCTAATAGGGACACCATCACACCACTTGGGATTGTTAGAGATGTTGAAGTCTTGTGTGGGAAAATAAAATACCCTACTAATTTTCTTGTTCTTGGTTCCCCACAAGATGACTTTTGTCCCATTATCTTTGGTAGACCTTTCTTGAACACCGTTAATGCTAAAATAGATTGCAAGAAGCAAACTCTCAGTGTTAGTTTTAATGATGAGTCTCATGAGTTTAATTTTTCCAAGTTTAGTAGAAAGAATTGTCTAGTAAGGATGAAATAATTGGTCTTGCTTCTATTGCTGTGCCTCCTACCGATCCACTAGAACAATATTTGCTAGACCATGAAAAATGATATGCATCTGCATGAAAGAAATGAAATAGATAAAATTTTCTTTGAACAACGTCCTCTGCTTAAACACAATTTGCCTATTGAAACTCTAGGAGGTCCTCCTCCATATAAAGGTGATCATGAGTTTAAATTAAAACGATTGCCAGACACTTTGAAATATGCTTATCTTGATGAGAAAAAGATATATCATGTTATTATTAGTGCTAACCTTTCAGAACATGAAGAAGAAATATTATTAAAGGTTCTGAAGAATCCCTAAGCTGCTATTGGATATACTCTGGATGATTTAAAGGGCATTAGTCCCACTTTCTTTCAACATAAAATTAATATGGAGCCTGATGCTAAACCTGTTGTTGATCACCAATGGCGTTTAAAACCTAAAATGAAAGAAGTGGTAAGAACAAAAATACTAAAGCTTCTGGAAGCAGGTATAATCTATCCCATAGCTGATAGTAGATGGGCAAGTCACGTTCAGTGTGTCCCTAAAAAAGGAGGTATTACTGTTGTTCCTAATGATAAGAATGAACTTATTCCACAACGAATTGTCACTGGCTATAGAATGGTAATTGAATTTAGAAAATTAAATAAAGCTACTAGAAAAGATCATTACCCTCACCTTTTATTGATCAAATGCTAGGAAGGTTGTCAAAGCACACACATTTTTGCTTCCTTGATGGATATTCCAGTTTTTCTCAAATACCTATCTCACAACCCGATCAAGAGAAAACCACTTTTACTTGTCCTTTTGGAACTTATGCTTATGGACGTATGCCTTTTGGTTTATGCAATGCACCTGCTACCTTTCAAAGATGTATGACTGATATATTCTTCGACTTTTGTGAAAAGATCGTTGAGGTATTCATGGATGATTTTTCTGTTCACAGAACTTCTTTTGATGATTGCTTGAGCAACCTTGATCGAGTTTTGCAGAGGTGCGAGCAGACTAATCTTGTCTTAAATTTGGAGAAGTGCCACTTTATGGTTAATGAAGGTATTGTCTTGGGGCATAAAAATTTCTGAACAAGGTACTGAGGTGGACACAGCTAAAGTTGATGCAATTGGGAAAATGCCATGTCCTAAAGATGTCAAAGGTATTCGTAGTTTCCTCGGTCATGATGGTTTCTATAGGAGGTTTATTAAAGACTTCTCTAAAATTTCTAGGCCTGTTACAAATATTTTACAAAAGGATGTTCCATTTGTTTTTGATGATGATTATGTAGAAGCCTTTGAAACACTTAAGAAAGCCTTGATTTCTACACCTATTGTTCAACCTTCTGATTGGAACTTGCCTTTTGAAATTATGTGTGATGCTAGTGATTATGTTGTTGGTGCTGTTCTAGGACAAAGAGTTGATAAGAAATTAAATGTTATCCATTATGCTAGTAAAACTCTGGACAGTGCTCAAAGAAACTGAAGAAGAATTCTTAGAAGTGGTGTTTGCTTGTGACAAATTTAGATCTTACATTGTTGATTCTAGAGTGAGTGTTCACATCGGTCATGCTGCTATAAAATATCTTATGGAAAAGAAAGATGTAAACCTAGACTAATTAGGTGGGTTCTTTTCCTACAAGAATTTGACTTACATATCACTGATAGAAAAGGGGCTGAGAACCCTGTGGCTAATAACTTGTCTAGGTTAGAAAATATTCTTGATGACCCATAACCTGTTAATAATAGTTTTCCTGATGAACAATTAGCTGCAATAAATGTTTCTCATAACACTCCTTGGTATGCTGACTATGCAACTTATGTTGTTGCTAAATAAATACCACCTAGATTCACGTACCAACAAAAGAAAAAAATCTTCTATGATTTAAGACATTACTTTTGGGATGACCCACATCTTTATAAAGAAGGAGTAGATGGTATTATTAGACATTGTGTACCTGAGCATGAATAGGAATAAATCCTATGCAAATGTCACTCCGAAGCTTATGGAGGACATCATGCGGGAGATAGAACTGCTCACAAGGTATTGCAATCCAGTTTTTATTGGCCTACTCTCTTCAAAGGTGCCCATAAGTTTGTTTTATCTTGTCACGAATGTCAAAGAATTGGAGATATTGGTAGGTGTCAAGAAATGCCTATGAATTATTCTTTTGCTGTTGAACCATTTGATGTTTGGGGATTTGATTACATGGGACCTTTTCCTTCCTCTAATGGGTATGCACATATTTTGGTTGCTATTGATTATGTTACTAAGTGGGTAGAATCTATTCCAACCAGTAGTGCTGATCACAACGCCTCTATTAAAATGGTTAAGGAAGTCATTTTCCCAAAGTTTGGAGTCCCTAGAATTTTAATTTACTGATGGTGGTTCACACTTTATTCATGGTGCTTTCCATGAAATGCTTGCTAAATATAATGTCAACCATATAATTGCATCACACTATCGTCCTTAGTCTAGTGGTCAAATTGAACTTAGCAATAGAGAAATAAAGTTAATATTACAAAAAACTGTCAACAGGTCTCGAAAGAGTTGGTCTAAGAAATTAGATGATGCACTTTGGGCTTATAGAACAACATATAAAAATCCTACGGGTATGCCTCCTTATAAAATGGTTTATGGAAAAGCTTGTCATTTGCCTCTTGAGTTAGAACATAAAGCGTATTGGGCAATTAAAGAACTCAACTATGATTTCAAACTTGCCGGTGAAAAGAGGTTATTTGATATTAGCTCACTAGATGAATGGAGAATCCAAGCTTATGAAAATGCCAAGTTATTTAAAGAAAAGGTTAAAATATGGCATGATAAAAGAATCCAAAAGCGTGAGTTCAAGGTTGGAGAATATGTTCTTTTGTAAAACTCTCATTTCAGATTCTTTGCAAGAAAACTCCTCTCCAAATGGGAAGGGCCCTATGTTATCGAGGAGGTTTATTGATCTGGAGCCATCAAAATAAATAATGCTAAAGTACTAACCCAAAGGTTGTTAATGGGCAATGAATAAAGCATTATATCTCAGGTATGCCCATTAATGTAGAAAACTTATCCAAACTATGACACAGGAAGAACACATAAAAGAAACCTTCTGGAACGCTCCAGAATCGTGAAAAAGAGGAGGTATGTGATACAGTAAGTAAATAGACTCTGAAAAATCCACAAAAATATTTTCTATCCATTTTGGAATAAGGAAAAACTTAAGAAAATAAGAAACAACTAGGAAGGCACCCTTGGTGGGCACAAGACGCGCACAGGTGGGTTGTGCCCACCTTCCGGACTCCATTTCTTTCTTCCGTTTGCTTGCTTCCCAAGATAAAAAAAATCTTTATATACCCCCAAACCTGTTGACCACCGTATCGTGGAGAAATCTTCTGTTTTCTTTTCCTTGTTGTTTTCTGACAGATCTAATCCACCATGGCCGCTGCAAGCTCCTCGAAGGACAAGTTCTTCGAGAATGTCATCAACCCATATTTGTGGGAGGTGATGCAACACCCTCAAGCTATCCAGATGCATGAGGGGGTGCTCCACATCCACGATGTGCAAGGCCCCAAGGGGATCCATGGAGGCTAGGATTAAAGCTATGGAGCAGGAAGTCTTCCGGTGCAAGGGGAGGGTGGAACGTGGACTCAATGCCAATCACCTCATGATCGCGGACTACACCCGTGATCTCAAGGTGGATGGAAAGTCCATGAAGGACATCGTCTTCGCCTTCAACGAGCAAATCAACTTCCTTCAGATCCATATCTACAACCTCCAAAGCCAAGTATTTGAATATGAGGCAAGGTTTAAAGGTACGAGTTTGGCTGCCAGTTGCAGGACCCGCGAGACTCACTCCTCCCCTTATGATGGTGAGACTCTGCCATGGAAACCCGAGGACAAGATCGCTACTACTTCATCACCACCACCTCTTCCTTCATCACCAAAGGAGACTTGAGTATTGGGTATAGGAACTCCCCTTGGCTTGTGCCAAGCTTGGGGGAGGTGCCCCGGTATCGTATCACCTCCACTATCTTTTCCCTTTACTTACCTTAGTTCGATCCATAGTTATCTTTTGCTTTAGATGAATAAAAGTTTAGTTCGATCCTTTCTTTTCGAGAGTTTGCTTAGTGATATATCTTTGTAATCGT